>NC_133337.1:52074334-52105275 GCF_030506205.2 Paramisgurnus dabryanus | reverse complement strand
GGTCCATATCCCCATGAAAGAAAAACTGTAATTAATAAAAAAGCATAAATTAATCTAAAAAAATACTTTACATTACCCAGACCTCTGTGTTGCACCTCTTGTCTGCCTGGTTTGATTTTATTGATCATCTCTGAATAATTTTGACCTTTATCTTACTTAATGGGGGTGCAGCGCAGGACCTGTTGGGCCTGTGACATCACACTACCGCAATAATCTTTTTTAAAAGCGTACTGAGTCATTTACTGTTAAATCGGTCCTCGCGGTTGCTAAGACGTCACATGCCAATCGGGTCCTGCACAGCGCAGCAATAAGCCAAAAACGAGCACGCGTGGCACACACACACACATCTAGCTACAATAATGTATCGTATTAATTTGAAACGGCAACCCAGAATATTTGTAACAAGCATTGATTAAAAACAATGATGACAATAATCCACATGAAAACAAATGACTTTTGGACCTTTGGCTTGAAGTTTTTGTCATCATTTATTCATCCTGATGTTGTTTCTAAAACCTGTATGAATTTCTTTTCTCTGATGAACACAAAAGAAAAATATTTTTGACAAATGATGGTAAACACACAGCAGATGACTCCCATAGTAGGAATAAAAAATATGATGGGTACCGTCAAACTGTGTGCTTACCATCATTTATCACAATTGTTCCAAAAATATTTTTTTCCTACTATGGAAGTCAATGGTCCACTATCTGCTTTGTGTTCACCATAATTTCTCAAAATATCTTCTTTCAGAAAAAAATCATTCATACAGGTTTAGAACAACATGAGGGATGAGTAAATGATGACAGAATTTTCATTTGAAGGTGAACTGTCTCTTTTAAACAATTTGATCAATGTTACAACCCTACCCCTATACCCCACCTTACCCTAAACGCAAACCTTTTTTGCTAAAAAATAAAAATATAATGTATTTCTTTTTATATTATGCAAAGTAATAATATAATAAAAAGATATTTTAAGACGCTAAATACAATCCTACAAAAAAAATTATTTATTGCAAATTTTTCAAAAGCAGTGCCAAAATTTTGTTTAAAAATAGTCCCCCTTTGGAGTATATGAAGTACAGAGAAGTATTAAAGTTATTAATCCACGATAATGTTAATCCGGCTTCTCTCTGTGAATGCGCACATTTCAAACTTCAAAATTAAATTGACTAAAAGACTGCAATGTCAGAAATCTGTGACGTAGCGCGCAAGAGCCAATTAGCGTTTGATATTACTGCAGTAAAAAATGTGTCCTAAAGCTTCTTGAGGAGTATTATTTGAATTCATAACAAACTCGAGATTTGACGTTTACGGTCGCTGATGAGAACTGGAATCAAGATCGCTGGATAAAGGAAACTGTTCCTCACAATTGTATGATTTTTTTTTAAGATGTGGATTATAGCATAATAAAATTAACATCTTTTGTGAATTTTATCTTGTGTTTTGGTGTAATTTATTGTTGCATTATTTGTGGTGTCATCGGAAAATTAACTAAATATTAGAATTAAAATGTAGTCTTGTTTAATATTATGTAATTCCCTGAAAGTAAATGAAATTAATTTTTTAGGTAAATTAGTAACTGTCTTAAAGCAACACTATGTAGTTTTTCCATGTAAAAAATGACTTACAGCTCCCCCCATGTGGTTGAAAAGCGCAACAGTGCCTGGTATCAGACACTCTTCTGCAGGCAGGGGGAGGGGGCGGGGGCTGTGTTTTCCTACCCTCCACCGCCACTTTCAGAGTGTGCTTGTAGCAGCTAGGAGGCTGCTCAGGTTGCAGCAAACAGTACAATTTGTCCAACTAAAAGTTTGTTCTATCACTGAAATAATTTTTAGAAAACATTATTTAAAGGTAATAAAAAACTACATAGTGTTGCTTTAATTGAATAAGTCAGAAAATACGACTGAAACATGTAATTAATATAATCAAGAAACGCCAATGCCAGCTATTTTAATAATTATGAATAGGAATGCAAACAAATCTGTACGTCTGTAAAGCTGTAATAAGTAAACAATTAACATATTAGTCCTGTCAACACAACAATATTATACACTTCAGTGTTTACGAAAACATAAAGTAAATGTATGTGTGGTACAACCCCACTTTACACACGTATTCTCATGAGATCACTTTGGATATATTTACCAGCTGAACTGGTTGAGCATTGCTTTAGCAGCAAGTTTAATTCTCAGCAAGCACACATACTGATAAAAATTTCGCTTTGGATAAAAGTGTCAGCCAAATGCTTTGCGTGTAAAATATGTGTTTATCTATATTGTCAAATAATTTATCTATCCATCTGTTTGTCTATCTAGGTCTGTCTGTCCGTCTGTCTGTTTAGGCCTGTGTAACCTTCAAACTTTAAGCTTTTAAACTAATGTTTATACTTCAAGCAAGGCCTTGTCAGGCCCATAGAGTTTGGTCCAAATATGTTCAGGTCTGTATCCATCAATGTTGAAATATTTGGCTTGCAAGTTTAAAACATCTCTTGAGCAAGCACTCATTTTCAGTTTCCTCTGAGAGTGCTGTCTTGGTAACAGGGAACCCATAAAAGAAAAATAAACAGCCAAAAACAGCACAAAAACATTGGCAGGGTTAAGGCAACCCGTATACATCTCCTCCGCATATACTGTTCAGTGTACTTAAAGCGCAACTAACAGCATCAACATTTCTGAGCGAATATCTAAAGTGGAGATTCCACAATACGTTGTTTTTTATTTTGTTTTGTTTTTGCTTTTAAACAGGCAAAATGCCATGCACAATAAAACTAGTCTACACCACATTACCAGATTTAAGACTCCTGGAATAAAGATTGTGGAAAGGACATTAAATTCTTTGCATCTCATCTTTTGAAAGAGATCTGAACAGCGCTGTCAAAGCAATGTCCTCCTCTCACATGTCTTTATAATCAATACCATGTTATGCAGCCAATGAAAGGAAAAGGAGAGAGAATAGAAGAGAGAGAGAGAGAGCATTTCAGAGCTTTTCTGTGTTAAATGACTGAGTGGATTTACAAGCTTTTTTAGCAAGGTAATGCATTTACTCTGCTTTACCAGCACACAGTTGAGTTCTGAATACAGCTCATTGACCTCACACATATACTCGGGTCACACGTCATGTGACATCTAAGCCTTGTTACAGAACAGTACAACACTATACAAAACACATTGAGATGCTTATACTTTAGAGCTGAATACTTTGAAAATGTCTCTTTATATATGACGAGTTTGGTTCCAAAACGCAATAAATGCCATCTTAAAAAAATGAGTTATCTTCAAAATCATTATTGTATCAGGTCAGTATTAAAAAGTAAATTCTTAATTTTATTTAAAATACAATATCCACCGTGTTAGTCTGTCATCTTTTCTCCCTTTTTTAAACCAATGTGGGATAAATGCCAGTCCTCTTTCTCTGCAGAATGCAATAAATCCGCTCAACCAATCACAGCGCACCATTACACGCACTGTAAACAACAATGGTGGCATGTTGAATAAACACGGAATTGTAGTTTTCCTCATCTACTTTGTACTTCGTTATCAACAAACCAAATTAATACTTTTGATGGCATTGATAAACCCGTGGTGGTTTATCAATGCGACGGGGAAGAAACTTAAGCCATCAAAATCAAATAATTTACGCGAGAGGGCGAATGAAAAATGTCGGCTGTTGCTTGTTCTCCCGACAGCATCAAACTTCTGTCATGCTAACACATTGAACACAGGGGATCTTATGAAAAACGTTCCATTATTTTACTCGAAAGTCAACGAAAATCGAGCAAAAATTTTACAGCTGATCGATGTCGAAAAAGTTCAGCGGCGGCGTCCCATGGATAACAGTGTTTTGATTGTTTTTTGATTAATGTCATTAATGTTTCTTTTTCTAAGTATTTTGGGGAAACAATCAGTTCTAATAATAAATCTTGAAAATCAAATTATGGATTTGAATTTTTTATGTTTTTATCCTAAAGATGCTATGTGAAAGTTTGGAACGGAAAATAGTGGTTTTCATCTTGTCACTTTCTTTGTTTAGCAAACACGTTTTTACAGAAATTAGTCAAAATGGATTTATTGTGCTTCGGAACCAAACTCTTTATATTTATCACTGAGGTACTTTTTAATACACTGTCAGAAAAATGGTCCCTATCTGTCACTGGGGCATTACCCTTTAAAATGTACACATTTGCACGTAAAAAGTTACACACATTGAAATATTGTACCGATTCACGGTTTTACATTTCCTTTGGTGTGTAGGTGTGTATTAGTACATGTTAATGATATGCAAAAGGTAAACAATGACGTGAGTTATCGTCTCCAACGTCAGTCTCTTTTCTTGGACTACAACGAACACACAGATTGTAGGCAACAGTTTACTTCCTGGGATTGGTGATGTAGAGAAGATCGACATTATCATAATTCTTCCCGCTTCGGACTCACAGCCTGTAAGTTAACTCCTGTTAACATTGCATTGTGCGTTGATCTTTCATACATGGTAAGGAGCGTCACATTTCCGGCTGACCTCAGATGTATTCAGGCCAATCACAACGTGCAGATTAGCTGGCCAATCAGGGACACAGAGCTTTTCAAATCAATGCCTTTTGTACAAAATCGAAATCTGGAGCTACAAAAATGTTCATTATATGGGAATAATGTGTTTTTTAACCATAAACCACGCGAAGACATTGTATTGTGTACAAATGCACAAAATAATGTTGTTTTAGCAATGAAATAGATGCACTTTAAGGAACAATTTGTACCAGTTTAATTTTAGGGCTACAAACTGTTAACTGTACCTTTACAAAATAGATCCTTAGGTACAGTAATGTACCCAAACAGGTGCAACATTGTATTATGTTTAGTATTATGTTTGGGGACCACCCCAGCGACAAAAAATGTACAGTTTTGTTACTTTTTTCTGACAGTGTACCTTAGAAGTACATATTGGTACCAAAGAGTTCATATTTATAAGACCAGACGTGCAAATCTGTACCTAACTGGTATATATTAGGAGCTTTTTAAAGGGTACTGCCCCAGTGACAGTTTGGGACCATTTTCTGCTGACAGTGTACTGTCACCTTAAAGCTTTCATAACAGAAGATTAATATTTTCTTCTAGATTTATGGTGACAAGCCACTTGCTGTGTATTTGGATGGCGTTGAACAATGACACATCAATAGTAAAACATTATAGTTTACTTTGTAACTCCCGTAATAAAGCTTACATACTTATGGCTGCTTGCAAAGAGCCAGTTTGTTAAAACTTTGTGCCAAAACAGTTTGGCGATATACAATGTATATGTACTGGCTAATATCTTACATGACTGAAAGCTTTAAAAACATGTATTCAATATTCTCTCAGTGTGTTTTTAACAACAGAAGATTTTAATTTTGGAGAAGGAAGCTCAAATTAAACATTAAGTTGTTTTCAATTCTCTGGACAGATCCATGATGCTGAAATGTTCAATGTAAGTTACTTTGAAAAAGTGCTCGCCACATCCAAAGATCTAAATAAAGCTGTTTCATCTCTATTATATGTTTAAAGATATGTATTGGTACTGAATATGAGTTGGGCTCCTGTAGCTTGGTTGGTAAAGCATTAGCAATGCAAAACAGGAACACGCATACTGATAAAATGTATAGATTAAATGCACTGTAAATCACTTTGGAATAAAGCATCTGCTGAATGCATGAACGTAAATGCACATTGCCATATGAAATAAACATGCTGTCCATACGCTACATGTATTTATTTTTAACTACACATAATAGAATTGTAAACAATAATTGCATCAAACGAGAACCTTTTACATACAAACAGACTCATTTTTATTGAGTGTAGGTATTTGCTAATAATTTATGAATAGAGACTGAATATTCTCAGCACGTAGCAGTACAACTTGAGACTTTTGTTTTGTAGAGCTTGTAAACTCAGTTTGTCAGTGAGAGAGTGCTAGTTCATGTGTGTAAGAGAATGAAACTTTCAGGATTTGACCTATTGTTCTGAGATAATGTGCGATGTAATGTTCTCCAGCTCTTTTGGACAGAGCATGGTCAACGAAAAAGCCCCATCGCCGCAGGCAACAATGAGCGCCAAGAAACTGCACCTGCCAAAGACAGACTCCATCACAAGAGCCATATCGGATTTAACTGCAGGGCCGGGTGTGTGTGCCTCTGAGAAAAGAAAGCCTTTAAACACCTTTTCCTCTACACATCATCCAGGTACGAGCACAACCTCGGAGCGATGCCTTGAACCCTGGGAAAACATTTTGCGCTACACATGTTCAGCTTCCACACAATGAAGACAAAAAATAAAATGAAAGCATAAAGGATTGGCAGAAAAAAGTGCACCTCCGATAGTTCTTTTGCATGTGATTGAACACTGCAGACATGTGAGTGTCAACAGGTAGGGGAGAGCGGGGCATAACCTAACGTTTTTGGTTTTGGCTTAATCATTCAAAAAATATTTGAGTTTGATTAATTATATTTTTACACAAGCAACTCACACATCTCTGCTACAAATGAACATTTGAAGTTTGTTTCTATTACTTACCATTCTTGGACAATTACACCAAACGTGACAGAAGTGCAAACGTTACAACTTACCCCATAGGTGGGGTTAATTGTAACACTTGCTAAAAAGAAATATTTTTGCAGGCAAATATTTCAATACCATTTTGTCTATATACTTGAAGTGGATATTGTTTATATATCTGTCTGTAATAGACAGGTATCCACACTGTATTCATTCGTCCAGCCCTTTTCTAACAATAGTTCAATTATAAATAAATTAAAATGTCTAAATGCGTGAGAAAAAGCAGCACAATTATGACAAAATATTTTTTATATGTGACCCAGTCTGTAATAGTCATACTACAGTTTCAAAAGCAAATTCTGAGATAATGAGCATGAAAGTCTAATTTTAGCCATTCATTTCATTACGATTTCAATCTTTGACGTGACTTTATTCAATCAATATTAAAGATATGAACAAAAATAAATTTGACACATGATTTTTTATAGGACAGGCACTTTTATTTTGTTGGCAGCCAGCAATCATTCATGTGTAGCCTATTTAAAACAACGGCAAGAATTACGCTAATGTTAGCGGTTCTCATATCGTAAGTGCTGAGGGGTTAGTTGTAACACAGCGTTACAATTAACCCCGCTGGGTCAAAATATTTTCAAGCCCACCAAAAAAGTTGCTAAGAGCTGCGGACATATTTCAAAACGATGCTATGTTTTAGTCAACAAGACACTGATTAATATGACGTTTTAGATTAGATTTGGTATCTTACACACCCAACTTCGAAACCGAAAAAAAAAAAAAAAATTTTACTTACATGCCACCAAAACACTCGTTCATCAATAACTCTCTGAAAAAACATTACACATTTCCAATAATTTGCTGGAGATTGTCTTTTGGCAGCTAAAAAAAATACCAAGAAAGCAAAACGTAGTACAGTCTGTGTTACAACTAACTCCGCGTTAGTTTTTGCCCCGCGCACCCCTACTGTAAAATCCCACAATATTTGGCACAGCGATGCCATAAATTAACCGTTTTTGGTTCTTTAAAGATCCATTTCTTTAATACTTTTTATAATCTAAAGAACTTTTTTAAACAAAAAGATTCCTAAAATGATTAAAGTCCTAATGAAATCAAAACTGACCATTCTTATTTTTTTTATGTATTGCAGTGTTTATTATAAGCTATTTATTTATTTATTTATTTTTAATTCATGTGCCCTCATTAACTTCAATCAAAATCTTAAAATCTCTGATGACTTCAACTAGACATCCGTTAACTCCGCCCCCTCCAATTATCAGTCTGCTGCATGTTCCTTTTCTGCCTTTTCTATATCCTTTCAAAGCACAGTGGAAAACACAAGCCACGCCCACTATTTTCCTAGCATGATATTCAGTTTTAATAGAAAACATGTCACAACACCGAAGTAAAGTCGATCGCGACTTCAGTTTCATTGGGGACTTTAAGGTTCCTTATGGAACCATTCAGCCACAAATGGTTCTTCTCTGACATTGTGAGGCACCCTCTTTATTTTTAAGAGTATAAAGTCAGTTCAGCAATAAAAATCCTTAATATAAGAACGAGTTTAAACACTGATCTGGGACTAGGTTTCTACACTGTCAGCTCAGGAGATTACATCCATTGCTGATCTAATCGGCCTTTCTTCTTGTAGATTTCACAACTAATTTTTTCCAGAAGACCGTTTTTGTTTTCAGGCCCGAGTGTTTCTCATTCCATTAGCTGATAGAAGTGAACATTTGTTATCGTTGTTTGCACCGGAGTGACGAGTACTTAATTAAACCCTAAAGGAAAAAAACGTCCAGTACTAGATATAAAATGGAGGAATATTTTTAAGACTGAGTAAATGTGTTTACATGATGTGCAATTTCTACCTAAAAGCAACTGCTTTAAAATGGTGGTGTTACATAAGCAACATTTCCACTGTAAATGGAGAGCAGAGCTTTGTTTCTCTTTGAAGGATATTTTAATTTGAAAGCTGCAAGCATCCTTGTTTCCTCTCCTCCTTCTTCGGCATGGAATGTAAGTCTGAGTACAGACAGTCTTTCCTAATCCGCTGGTGCTCTACACAAATATTCCCCAGTAAAATTATACAACATCAGCACACACTGAACCTGAGCTTATATACCCTATTAAAAATAAAAGTGCTTAAAAGGTTCGTCATAGTGATGCCAGAGTAGAAACATTTTTCTTTAAATAACTTTTTTTATGTGAATAACCATTTTTTCTGTACAAAGATCCTTTAAATGTTAAAGTTTCTTTATGGAAAAGCAAAAAAGGGTTCTTCTATGCCTATGGCATAAGACTAACAGATCAAGTGGTTCTGGTGATTCACAATGTGTATAATTCTACAATGATTTTTTTACAGAAGGTCCAAAACAGACAAAGGGAGTCATCATGATGCTGTCCACTGGTTTGTCAGGTAACTTCAAATAGAAGTCATTCTAGCACAGTTCCCCAAATATCATAGGCACTTAGGTATAATAAGGCATTTTTCTTTTGATGAAGTGTCTGTATCTGTATCAGGTCTTTTCGAAGTGTTATTTTTTTCTTAAATGAGAGTCAAATGTGATGAAAGTGAAATTATATATATTATATCATTTATTTATATTTTGCAAAATGTTACTTATTCTTTTCAAAAAGCTTAAATACCGGTAAACATCCTCATATCAGCATCTAAACAGACGTCTAAAAAAATCACACTTGTGCATAATTGCATTCAGAATGAGTGTAATCTCTCCCTCTCTCTGTGCTTTTGCACTCCATCCCGCATCAAAGAAACAGAAAGGAAACATGCAGGAATTGTGGGAGGATTACGAAACAGAATAAAAGATTGTTTGTGTGTGCGTGTGCGTGTGCGTGTGTGTGTGTGTCAGGAGCAAGAAGAAAAACACAGTGTGGGAGACACGTGAATTACAGGGTTTACTGTGCTCATATTTCAGACAAACACACACACACACACACATAGACACTCATACGGTTAACTGCGGTGTAATTACAGAGTGTTATCTATGATTACAGTGTTGGCTTTACACCTGATGCCAGGGAAAGTGCAGCACACTTTAAATATTTAATCAAATCCTTCAGAATGAAGCTAATGGGGCGGAGGGTGAGGGTGGAATTACGGATGCTTACAAACACTGAACATACCGGCACGCTCGCACTCGGCCTTGTACTAGAAAAAGTTGGACGTTTTATAAAGGAACGTGATGGAAACGAGAATTGAGAGAATTGGGGAGGGAGAAGATTAAAAGCGAAAAAAGGAGCACAGAGTACAGAATGATTATTCTGCTTCTGACAGTACACCTTTAGTACTTTTGTAGAGTTTAATAATTAAAACAGTGTAGTCTTTTATCTTTTTATGTCTTCTGTTTCTCCTGTGAAGGTGTTGGCTCCATGGTATACACACTGTAAAAGAAATACTTGTTGCACTTAAATTTTTAAGTTTAATTAACTTGAATTTACACTCTAAGAAAGGATGTGTTTATTATTTACACATTTTTTGTGTTATGCTATTTAACACATTATGTGTCATTTTGTGTTGAATTGGCAGTAAAATAAATAAATGTGACAACACAAGTTGTGTTTAAAGTTACACAAAATGTGTTGTTTCAAAAATAAATGTTTTTAGAGTGTACAATTAATTTCAATTGACTAGTGAGGAGTTGTTATAAATAAATACAAATTATAATAAAGTTGATGTAACTTAAGCTAATTCAACTTTATTTATTGCAGCTCCTCACTAGTCAAGAAAGTTGAAATGAATTGTAAATTAAAATTGATTAAACTTGTAAGTGGAACAAGTATTTGTTTTACAGTGCAGGTAATTTTTAATAAATCAGTTTAACAGAATTCAAGATCCTTAGTGCTTATTCAGTCCATTCCTCTTCAGAAAGAAACATTTATTCATTGTAAATTAATATACAGTTAAGGATAAAATGTAAATTAATATACAAGGATAAACCAGGACAAATGTTAAAGAGCACCTATTGTCCAATTCACGTTTTTACATTTCCTTTGGTTTGTGGGTGTGTATAATTACATGTTAACAATATGCAAAAGGTACAAACCCCAAAGTAAACAATGACGCGAGTTATTGTCTCCAACGTAAATCTCTTTTCTTGGACTACAACAAACACACGGATTGTAGGCAACAGTTTACTTCCTGGGATTGGTGATTAGACAAGACCGGCATTATCATAATTCCTCCTGCTTGGACTCACATCCTGTAAGTTAACTCCTGTTAGCATTGCATTGTGACCCAATCTTTTAAAAATGGTAAGGAGCGTCACATTTCCGGCTGACGTCAAAAGGTATTCAGGCCAATCACGACACACAGATTAGCTGGCCAATTAGGGACACAGCCAGAGGCGTCATGCCCATTGAAACTGAGGGGGCACGTGCCCCCTCGGATTTTTGAGCCAAATGGATTTTGCAAGCAACCTCAAAAATAAAAAAAGCGTCCATTAATCTTTTAATCTGTTTAAAATGCCCAAATTATCAATTTTCTGCTGCATCCGTGTCACTTTTCAGAGTTTTGATCGTGTACATTACTTTATTCTGGCGGCAGTCGGCGCAGCCGCAGACGTCAGCGTCTGAGCACGCTCACGAGCTTAGCTGTTGCTGCTCGACCTTATTAGCAGGGGCGGCATTTGCGTATGGCAGTTGCCATACCCTAGCATTCAGACAAAACACCAGAAATCAACAGGCTATAATGATGCTCATTAAAGATAATTTAAAATATTTTCAGTAGAACATTTCTAAACATTGGTACATCACTAATAAGTATCATTTACACGTGTGTTCGACTTCATGCTATGACACTGGAACCAACAAGCGGATGACATCAACATGCCGCGGCAGCGGTTTGAAATCAAACTCTTCCGATGATTCCTCGAGTCACCCTCGCGGTACTTTGACGTCATCAGCCTGTCGTTCTTACAGCGCAGCTTGAAGTCGAACACAATCTATAGTGGGGTTCGCGCTGCAGGAGGTCTCATGATGACCGCTGCTTTTATAATCTTTATTTTCGCAAGTAAAATCCTTTTTGTTTTAACATTTAAACAGACTCATGGTTCTCCCCCACACTCGCGCTTTGCATATTGCATACATTATTCCAGAAGTAAAATGATTTGCTCTGTGGATAAATAAATATGTTCTCTTCCACTGGGGATTGTAACGCAGCCGAAGTGAATTGTATTATTTTTTTGCGCGCATTTTTGAATATGGCCCCTTGTGGAATAAAAACTGCACGACGACAAAAGGTAAGACTAGTTTTTGCATTTAGCTCTGTTTTACTAAGAATTTTATTTAGTGTTGGATAACTATGTTTGCTCTATCACATCATTTAAAAGTCTTTATTGTGTGTTTATAAGTGGTTTTGGCGGTTGTCGTGACAAGATTTGTGAAGGGATGTCACAGTATGTTTTGTTTTGATATTATCTTGTTTTAGTTTATCTGTTGCTGGAGTTGTACTTAGTTAAGAATTATTTGAAAAGCATTTTAAAAAATCATGATTTCTATTGTTCTATTGTTGTTGTTTCATTTGTATTGCTTCCGTATTGTTGTCAGTAGTGTACATCCGTGCAGTCGTAGGATGCTTTTGTACAGGTTGGTGGAATATGTACACATATGTGGTTTTATAGATTAGTTATTTGAGAATGGCCTTCTTGTACGAAGAATTTTTGCCATACCATAGCCTAGGTTTTCGTGAAACGCCGCCACTGATTAGTAGAGATTTCTAGATTCATCTTCTTGGCACAACGCCAAAGTTCGCCAGAGTTCACGGGGGCGCGGAATCACACATGTTCACATATAAGGTAAAATTTAATGCAAAAAATCCGTTCCTCTAATAATTGTATCCAAACATATTTTTTAAAATCATTATTGAACATTAAAATCAATCACGTGGCTATAGCTTATGGCATTTTCGTTGTTTATATACTTTATGGATGTAAATTACATTAATTTCATAGGATAATGCAGTTGTTGTGCAAAATGCATTAATGACAGAATTAAACAAGTCATTAAACAAAACGTTAATAGAACACATGCCGTTTCAGATGTAAATATGATGCCAATATGTCATTAATCCGATTGAATAGTATTTGAAATGAAAGTTAGTCAACACTTTTGTTTTGGAGGTTTTTGCACTATGGCAGGGGCGTTTAGAATGTTAGAAATGTAAGTGCCATGGAAAAGACTGAAAGCTCTATAATATAATTCGTTTGATGTATGTGTATGTGCAAATTTCTGTGAGCTTTGCACACTGTGCCCCCTTTAAAAAAATTGGTGCATGACGCCCCTGGACACAGCGCTTTTAAAATCCGTGCGTTTCAGGAAGAGTGTAAAATCTGGAGCTACAAAAATTTACGGTATGTGGAAAATAATGTGTTTTTTAACTATAAACCAACACATTATATTATACCAAATACACAATATAACATTGTTTTAGCAATAAAATAGGTGCTCTTTAAGAATAAAAAACACAACAAAAATCTATAGACAGTATGGATAAGAAAAACATGCAATTCTAAACAACAAACAATAAAAACAAATCACAAATTAGAAAAATTTATAATACAGTGTAAACATTTTTTGTTTAATCAACTTATGTCAACTTATTTTACTTATGTCAACTTATTGACTTATTTTAACTATATTTTATAAGTTATAACAATTCACACATTGCCAAAGATACTAAAGTCTTATAAAAATACCATAATAAAAGACATTCTTACCAAATCCAAGACTAAATGATCTTAGTTAGATATTTATTTTTTATTGTTTATTAATTAGTCAATAATGTATGCCATATTTGTGTTTATTTCTCCTACAAACCTTTAGGGAAAAAATTAAACAACACAATTAATTTAATTTGTAATGTTAATAGTTTTGGTGGTTTTGATTCTGGAACAAATCTGTCTGTAGAAATCTGAAATATAAATATAAACAATAACACTCAAAATCCATTGAAACATTGTCATGTACCTGTATCTGGCACTGTATGTACAATGCAAGGGACAGATGATGATTTACTTTATCTTTATTTCAAAACTTTGTATTTCACAAAAGTTCCAGTGCTTCAAAAAGTTTGATTTCAAAAGGTTTAATTGCTTACATGATAAATCTCAGTAACAGGCCAGACCTTTAAGCCCATACTGTATATGCAATGCCAACTTATCATGCTAAAAATATGATTTTTTATTTTAAACAGAAATAATGACATTTTTGGCACATCTTTACCAATGAAAGAAAATAAACAAAAAGCAGTGCTTTTCATTATAGATAAGATAAAATAACATCATACTATCTGCACAAACACACAGCAGAACATATGCACAAACACAAACCTCTTAACAAAGTCAAACATTATCGGTCAATTTATAAGCCTTTATTTCAAGTCCTGACCACCTAAAATCTCATTTTCAAAATTTAGCCCTCACAACTATACTCAAACCTGTACACACACACACATACACCTTGACTCCATCACCCCTCCATCTGCCTTACCGTCTCACCTTACGTCCCATGCGGGGCTTTCCTTTACTCAAGACGGTATAGGGTTTGTGCACATGGTCCGATCCTGAGTGTAATATCCCCCTCCACCCCCCGACATGCACTCCCACACCCTGTTCATTTCCCAAAAATAATTGATTTCTCTGCTACCCAGTAATGCTATCATCTAGAAACGAATCCACAGAGGAGTTTAGTTTGATCAATTCATATCCCAACCCACCTTTCTCTCTTTCAGAGGTCACGCGCAAAACGGTACATATGCACCCGTATGCAGGTGGCTTTATAAAGATCATCTCTCTCCCTCCTGTATCCCAATGGAAATGGATGTCCATTAAAGATGACATCACACAGGCACTACTGTAGCCATGAGCAGCTGTGGCCCATAAGAGAGTTTCAGCTATCCAGTAATGTCTCGTATGAGCTTAGCAGACTCGTGCGCATACACACACCCAACAAAGTCATGGCTAACCATGGTGTTACTATCGTAAAATTGCAGTACCTATTTTATGAACAGTTTTGTTACAAATATCATAATTGGTTTCTGTAAAATGATGTTAAGATGATGAAGTTAAAGGACAAGTTCGGTTACTTTAGACTTAAAGCCCTGTTTTCAGATTGTGTTTCAGCTCAGACCTCTACAATGGGTTTAATGGTGCACTGGAACAATCCTTCCTAAAATGCATTAAACTTTTGTTTACAAAGACGTGAATCTCACCGAGTGGTCAGGGGTGTTCACTGGTATGCTCACACAAAAATCGCTCCAAAAGACGCATTCCAACAGGTTTTATCGTAGTTTTTACCAACTCCATTGACTTGTATTAGTTGTGCTGTGAGGTACGGTATTACTCCGCGCCGGGAACTTTGTTTCTATTCTTGCAATTGGCAAAGGCGGATTAGCGCCACCACCTGGGCTGGAGTGTTTATTATTCAAGCTCTAAGCGGAAAAATGTACGGGTGTGAGGCGTTTGGAAAAATAGGTCCACAAGTTAACAACGAATGCTAAAACAGCTGTTGGAAAGCATCTTTTGCAGCGATTTTTGTGTGAGCATATCAGTGAACACCCCTGACCACTCGGTGAGTTTCAAGTCTTTGTAAACGAAAGTTTAATGCATTTTAGGAAGGATTGTTCCAGTGCACCATTAAACCCATTGTAGAGGTGTGAGATGAAACACAAACACGCGAAAATTCTCAGGGCAGCCGCAAATGTCGAAATTTCAGTCAAAACCGTTCTATTTCACCATAAACAATCTGAAAACAGGACTTTAAGTCTAAAATACCGAACTTGTCCTTTAAATAGGTAAATTTGAATAAACCATGGTTACCCTAGTAAAATCATGGTTATGACGATGCATAAATGCAAAAAACACACAAATGCACCTCTCACACCACATGTTCACCAACATGGATAAATTAATGAAGAATAATTACATCTTATTCATCATCACAAACTCGAACACAACATCTCTCCTCTCTCTCTCTCTCTCTCTCTCTCTCTCTCTCTCTCTCTCTCTCTCTCTCTCTCTCTCTCTCTCTCTCTCTCTCTCTCTCTCTCTCTCTCTCTCTCTCTCTCTCTCTCTCTCTCTCTCTCTCTCTCTCTCTCTCTCTCTCTCTCTCTCGAAGTGGTAACACATCTGACAGGTGCTCTCCTCTCGGCCAGATTGCTTTGAGGGACGGCAGCAACTGTTGCGTCCACCTGTCTTTGCTTCTCTCTCTTTTCTGTTTAGTCTCTGTGAAAACAGTTTCTCACTGAGCACAGTGTGCTTATTGGTCACTGAGGGTTTGATGGCGTGTTTGAGTATCGGGATTTTAAGAGAAAATGAACTTTCAACAGTCAATGTCATTGGCAAGGCTGATATTAAATCTGTCACTGTAAGGTCCACACCAACATTCAAACACACAAATCATATGATTACACCAACACAGCCCTGCAGAGCCCCCTAGTGGTCATGATTACACTAAAATGGTCACACACACAAATTGTATGCATACACTTCTTTGATATTTGACGGGTTGTGTTTTTTCTTTACTGGTGGCTTAATGTCTTCCAACATATTTGCTGACTGAGATTTTTTAGAGCTATAGTTAATTCACAAAGATATGAACTTCAGTGCATACAGTTTGTCTAAAGGCTTTTCAGATTGTATTATGAAGAGAAAGGTGATGCATTCCCTGGGATTCAAGTCCATGACTGCCAGTTAAGCTACAGGAACAGGAAAAAGCAGGATAACAGTGTTACACATTTTAACAAGGTATTCAACAAGAATGAATATACCATATTATTATGAATAAACATGACAGGATTCTGTGAATTCGACTGGGAATGACCTATGATGTGTCAAACTGTGATTGAAGCCTGTGGTTTAACTGGGCTGTAAGGTTATAGCTATGGGAGAGCTCAGTGCTGAGTGAGCAATGTTACTGTGATGTACATCGCCCTCCTGAGGGATGAAGAACACATGCTGTTACATACTGTACACAAACTGTTTGAATCATGACAGGAAGGCTTTTTCATTTCTCCCCTTAGTTTTTCTCCAATACTCAAATGCTTCAGAAAGAAAGGCAGATGTCATCATGTGACATTTAGTTTAATATACAGTACCGTGCAAAAGTCTTAGGCCACCATGCTACCATTAGATTTGTTGTTTTTGCTATTGTATAGTGATCATATATAATTATTTATCTTAATTAGAATACAACCAGAAAATACAGGAAATGTGTATGTAGTATTAAAAACAGTATAAAAGTATAAGCTGAAGTGTCAAGTATTTAGGGTAAACTCCCCTTCCACTTGAGCAATAGCAGGCAGCTGCAGGATCTCTTAAACCGAAATGAAATTAAATCCTAATTTCTAAATCTAATCGAATGACTTTAAGACTTCAGTCTCCTTAAAAAAGCTTAAGATATGGTTTGTGCCAAGAGAGGTCACACTAAATACTGACTGATTCCTGAAGAAGACATTTAGTTCTGAAAATGCTTTGTTTTTTATTTTGTGTACACATTTCCTGTATTTTCTGTTTGTATCTTAATAAAAAGAGTGAATTAAATAATTTGGATGGACATTAAAACTTTGCTAAAACAACAAAGCTGGTGATGGTGGACTAAGACTTTTGCACAGTACTGTATATCAGTTAATAAGGGTCCATGAATCATAAGAACTCATTTTATTTTTATTTAAATATGAACTATATAATAATATACCATGTCACTTTTCGAAAGTACACCTTTGCCAATAATTAAAAAGTTCCTATTAGTACCTCAGAGGTACAAAACAGCATACCAGCAAGACCGGCATGTTTTGATGCTGGTTTTCTGGTGACCACCTGCTAAACTAACACCCAACCAGCATTAGCACCAGCACTCGCACCAGCTAAACCAGCATCGAACAAGCACCAGCATCCCATGCTGACCATACCAGCAAAACCAGCAGCATATGTTGTGTTTTGGTGCTGTTATGCTGGGGACCACCAGCTAAACCATCAACAAACCAGCATGGGAATTATGCTGGTCAATGCTGTTTTTTCAGCAGGGATTGGTTCCAAATTTGTTGCCTACATAGCTGTACCCAAATCAATGGTTTTTTAAAAGGAGCTGCCCCACTGACAGCTTGGAGGACATTTTTTGACTATGTCTTGTGTTAGATCCCACAACTTATATCTAAAGACGGTTTCAGCAGTAACAACATAAACAAGCTGCTTTGTGGTCAACACGTAACTTTCGGTAAACTCCGCTAAGAATAAATAACAACAAAGTACTTTAAACGTAGTTTATTTATATAACAAGCAAAATAAACAACGCGTAGATTACCTAGGAAACCAAAACATTTGTTATTTTCAACGAGGTATTTGTCCAAGGGTTCAGTTTAGGAACTAGTCAGACTGAAACCGGAAGTTCGGACCAGACGTGTATCGCGTCACCGCACGTGCATCCATTGAAACCGTCTAGGTGAGGTAAGAAAGTATCCAAAAAAAAAAAACCCTAAACAACTGCATAGTAACATTTTAGCAACCAGTAAGAACACATTAGCAATGGCATAGTAATGCCCTGGACTCTCAGAAAAGGGTACAAATGTTGTCACTGGGATGATATGTATCTGATCCCAATATGTACTATTGTGGTACAGATATGTACCTTTGAGGAACCGGTGACGTTTCAGTGACGTGGAACTTTGAGGTACTAATATGCACCAATGTATTTTTTGAAAAGGTCCAGCGCCATTGACAAATTTAAATCTTCTTGTACCCTTTTTCTGAGAGGCAACTTCCCACTAACGTTACACCCTGACAGTGTGGTGGCAAGAAACACCGCTCATAGTTTTCATCAGAAAATACAGGATGACGTTTATGGATACCAGTTTACTTTTGGCCAGAACACATCTATCTTTAATCTATTGTTTCAGCAAAGGCAAAATTGAAAGCACATTTCTGTAATTTGGCATGATCTCCTTTAACTGGAAATACCGATCTGCTTTTCTTCAAGAGAGGAGGCGCCCACAATCAGTGTTCAAAGTTTGAGATTAGGAGGGTTTGTTATCTTTCAACTTTAAGGCTGTTTCAAAACACATTTGTCTCAATCTTTGACCCAGGAGAAAAATATTTCATATGAAAATGTGCATTAACCTGACAATGGTAATTTGTTAACAGGTTTGAGATTAATTTAATTGTGCCTACACACGTAAACCAATGCAGACAAACACACGCACAAGCACACACCTGGACTAGGAATGCTTCACGAAAGCAGTCAGTCATTGCCTATTTCCGTGCAGTAAAAACAAACATTCTTCTAAAATCTTTCAGGTTTATCCGATACTCAATTTTGTAATCAAAAGCACCATAACCCAATGTTTGCCAAATTCGTGAGTGATATTTTCCTTTTTCCATTTTCTGAGTGCATTGTTATGCAAGGTCCTTTACCTTTTGATAGAGGGTATTGAGAAAGAGCCTGACATTTACCAGCATGGGAACACACAAACAAACATTTACACCCTCATTTTCGACTCTCATATGCAGTGCACACTGTAGGTAAATCCTGTAGTGCTGTGTTTAATCTATTCAGGGACATCCAATACATTCCTCACATAAAACAACGCTCTATGAAATTGTCTGCAGGGATGGTCTTAAAGTATAACAGGCACCTGATTTCACTCTTGCTTTGCGCTTTTAACTGGAAACATAAAAGAAAATGTGTCTCCTTTAAACACCACCATATCTTAGACATCAATCACAGGCCTGGCATTGGCACAACTCTAAACCGGACCACTGGCTGCATAAACTACAGCTCGTTGATAAAGAGTCTGGCAAGGAAAACATTCCCAGTTCTTCCCAGTGCACATATGTTACTGATCACAGTAGAACCAATCTGATTTACACACCTCATCCCTCGTGTTCGGCAGGGTCAAAAGCCAAGCTTTTAATTATTGTTAATTTAGAGCGCTTGTGAATTCGGGCTTCTGAGATTGAGATGACATGTTGGGGTTTTAAGCTTTTAGAAACAACTGCAGATTTGAAATATAGCCAGTGGCTCCTATTACATAGCCACTATTCTTAATTTGACATAATGTTTTGTCCCATCAATATTACTACACTGTAAAAATTCCTTGCTGAGGTAACTTTTTTGACGAGTAAGTTGCTATAAATAATAAAAAACAAAGTTGTAAGAAACTTAAGCCTATTTTACTTTTTTTTATTTATAAATTAATATATATATATATGATATATATATATGATATTTACTTGTCAAAGAGAGTTAAAATGACTTGTTAATTCAAGTTGTTTAATTTAAATAATTTATTTAATTTAGGTGGAACAATGATTTTTTTTTTACAGTGCAAATGCCAGCAACTACCGATTTTGCATGATTCATACAGTGAAAGTACTTTACAGTTTATAACTATAAAATACAGTATATTTCAGTGTTTTTCAATTTACAGAAGAATACTATAGTCTGTAAAAAATATGGACATAGTGTCCATGACATCACCCATCGGTTTGTGAAGAGCTTTTTTGAAGCCAATAGTTGGCGGAGCCTGCCGTCTCCATCTTGGCCATGTGTCACTGTGCATCACTGAAAATGGGTAAAGAGGTGGGACGTGGGTAAAGCTGAGGTGACTGGTTGCTGAAACCACGACCGCCTCGCTCGACAGTAGTGACAGCAGTGGCAGTTCACCCGTCACTCAAGTGGCCACGCCCTTAATTATGCAGAACTTTAAGGCATAATATAATTCAAACGGATGATTTACAGAAACATTCACCCCCCCTCACAGTTGTCATGAAGGGCAAAATTAGCTATATAGACCAAAATCACTTTTTGGACCAGGCTCTAAACATATTATTTACCGCTGTGCCGTTGGAGATTTTAACATGGGTGTCTATGGGAATAGCATCTAGTGGCCAGTTGATGAATTGCAGAATTGGCTTCATCCAAGAGATCGGAAGGTTGCCCCTTGCAAAATACTGTACAATCTACTGCAATTTTACAGCACTTATACTGTAAAATAACTTTATAGTTTATTATCGTAAAAATAAAATGCAGTGTATTGATAAAAATATAGCCTAAATTCGCAAGTCACTTTGGATAAAAGCATTTGCATTAACAAATATAAATAAATAAATATAAAATAATGCACAGGATAAAGATAGTTCAATAACATATTATGTGGGGTAAGTTGTCACAAAGGGACCCTTAAAGCAGACATATCATGCTTTTAAATCTGTCCTTTTTACATATAAATCATCTATTTGTGGTCTATGTAAAGCGAAACTGCAATGCTTGGGTCTGAATTCCTCATTATTATAGCCCCACAGGCCCCCTTTCTACCCCTTTTCTGATGTGCATCTGAGAGCAACTCGTTTTGGTACTGTCTTTTTAAATGCACGTCATACCCTGCCCCCTCTCCAGGTTGCAGAGGTGACACTCGGTTAAACTCCACCCCGTTCGGCCATTTTTGTAGTTTTATAGCAGAGATACGATTATCTAGCTGCACAGAAACTTTTTATTTACTCGTTATTCACAAAATGTCAACAACGGAAGACTTGTCCATCCAGCCTTATATGTTCGCGCCAGAGTCGGAAACGGACTGAGAGGAAAATGAAGACGACGAACATGCAGAACAACGTCTTCATATGGAGGTATCGCAATGGTGTGAGGCTGCAGCCTCCGGAGGTCGCATATCTAGGCTGCATACGTCATCAAGACGGTCTTATTTCAGAATATTAACAATTATAAAGTTTACTATTATTCTTAGTTAATCGTAAGTTGTTGTAATATGCTCATGACTTGCAAATGTGATGCTCAGTTAACATAAACCAGGCTTGATGCCCAAAAGCGATCTCCGCAGGCTGCAGCCTTCGGAGTGAGAAACAGCACTGCTAAACCATGACCACCGTGTACTTTACTTTTTTACTTTAAGTTATAAACTGCTTACCGAAGTGCTCTGCTCGTCGTCTCCAAAGAAAGAAGTAATTGACCCCTCAATCAGACGAAGTCTATCGGCAAATCCTTCTTTATACTGGCGGAGATTGGTGAAGTAGTTATCCTTAAAGTGCCTCGGGCACACAAAAATGACTTTACCCACAGATGTGAGTACATTTCTTACGCTCTCATAACTTCTGCATCCTTGAGCTTGGACTACAATATCGCAGCGAGAAATATAAAATGGCGGATTGCTCGTAGTGTTGGGCTGGAAGTCGATGTCCTTATTTAGCAGTTCCGCTGCAAATACTGTGACGTAATTGTTCAAAAAACGTAATAGATAATAGAAAAATCAGAACCGTTTGGAAAATATGACCAAAACAGAATATAAAGATATCAACAAAGCACCTGAAGAGACTAATTTCAACTTTTATGTACTTATAAACACTACAAATATACAACAAAATGCATTTAAGAGCCAAGAAAGTGGATTTAGCATGATATGTCTCCTTTAACCATTAAAAAGCATATAATACGTTTTTCAAATTAATGTAAATGTGTAATTTGGCTCTTGACTCAAAACCTTAAAGGGGATATATCATGAAAATCTGACTATTCATGTTTAAGTGTTATAATTGGCAGAGCCGGCCTTAAGCATCTGGTGGCCCGTTTCAATAACTAATAGGAGGCCCTACCCACATAAAACATAAGCATAATAGAGCAAAAAGCAAGGATTCCTGTTGGTTTGCATCAATGGTATATTATTTTATTACGTGCACTTTTAGCTTAGGCAGCTCAAAAGAAATGATCCAACCTTATTTAATTACAACTATACAATTATAGTTGCCTCGCCCTTTCATGGACGCTAAATTCTCTGCTTAATTGATTTGCGCAGTATATTTTCAGCTGTCTGGGCTGACTTTAAAAAAAAACATCTCAAACATCCCCTCAACTTGAATTATTTAACAAAAGCAAACAAGACAAGTGTCTGACTGACACTGAACCGAACTTATAAATAAGGATGGGCTCCGCGTTTTTTCAGCACCGTAGACAGCTCACCTGGCGGCGAGCGTAGATTTCACCTAAACCTTATTAGAAATCCACCTTTCTGTGTTTGGGTGCTGAGAATTCCCTGATAAGTTTATCTTTGTCCAGCGATTTTGTCACCTCGTGCTCAATAAAAATCTGAACGAGAGCTGACGGCATCTATGTTCAATAGGCTATTATAAAAACAGTTTACATTGTTATGCGGGAGCAAAACAAAAATAGACGATTTCCAAGCCACTGTAAAAAAAAATCACCCCTCATTTATCTAAAGTTCTTGGTCATTATGTTCATTTAATGGAACATTGTGTGGATGTTGCGTTAGAGGAAAATGCCGTCATGCACAAAATATATTAAAGGCAGTCAGTAAATGCACACAGATGTTATACACATATTTTAAATACAATTAAATACTGCATTAAGGTTAGTCAGGGGCGCCGTAAGGGGGGGAAAAGTTAGGACGATTCTAAGGGCCCATGAACTTTTGAGGGCCCCAGCCAAGGACTGTGCCGCACACGCAACCCCCTTAAGCTGAGCCCTCTTAGCTCCGCCCCGTCTTTACTCCGCGTTTTAGCGCCGTCTTCAATCCACGGTCTCACAGTGCGCGTGAACTTCACAAGAGAGCAAGGTGTGTGTATTTACTGCTATTTCCTATGATATCTGCATATGTGCACTTCCTTACTATAAATGCAGTTTACACAATGTAGCGCTGGAGCAATAAAATGCAGTTTTCTTTCCACTGTAAAGTCTTCGCACTGTTCACCCCAGTTTAAAAAAACACAAGGTGATTTATGTTCCCTGTTTTATGTTATGATTCTAACGCGAAGTCAGCCCTTATAAACTGTTTAAATTAACGTAGCCCGTATAAGCTAATTAACATAAACTAGAAATGCGATCTGTTACACACTGTTTTGTTTTGTAACGCAATATGCCAAGGAAGGATTTTTATGCAGTCGTAAATCGAGTTGGTTGTGATAAAACTGAAATGCAACTAAAGCTAAACTAGTCAAATTATGTATATTAAAGCTTCTCAACTTGCAACAGGGTTAAGAAATCAATGGAAATCTATGTCGTAATCTGCTATAGTTGTCATTCATTTCAGTTTAGAGCCCCGCGTTGATTAAAAAACAGTCTGAAGAATCATTTAATAACAGTATAGCTGTTTTCTTAAAGAGTAACTAAACCCTAAACCAACTTTTTTTAGTTAATGATCTGTAAAAATGGGGTTTTATTAGTGCTGTTCATTGATTTTAGTAAGTTTTTTGACATTTGGATATAAAGTGTTTCAATACTACAATATATGGTGTAAAAACGTCTGAGTGCTGCCCTCTTCAGGTTGAACGGTGGCTACTGCAGTTGTATTTTCCTATTGAATGTTGGGTCCAAAAAATGCCTCATGATGTACGCATCAAGCTCACCACGCCGCTTTGGTCAAGCATTGTTGACCCAGTCTTATTTCAGGCAGAATGTACATAGAAAAGATGCATTGTTGTTGTTCGCCATTTTTAAATGTTACAATGTCGTGTGTGTAACAGCTCAAGTATACAGTATGTCACTAAGACTGTCTCTGAAAATCAGACTAAAGCCTCAAATCTTATTGTGAGATAAAAAGCATCACAGTTTAATTTCAAGCATTAATTTCACTATGATTTGTCAGGATCCTGTCAGAATCATGTCTTATATTATAGTCTTTGTGGCAGGGTTCTGACAGTATCATGTTTTGTGTGGGAACACGTGGCATCAAGTGTTTTTACCCAGCCACGTGTTTCTCTTGTCTTGTCACTTTTTACCCGCTCCCTTACTTGTCATTGATTTCAGCTGTGTCCCTCATTAGTTCTCCCTATTTATTGTCCTTGTGTTTGCTGTTCTGTGCACGTTCGTCTTGTCTTATTCCCTGTCGGTTCCTGTAAGTTTTTGATATATCCAAGTCTTGATCTGTTTATGTGTTGGAAGCTTATTGTTAGTTTTTGTTAAGTTTAGTGTTAGTTTAGTATTGTTTTCCCTTGTCTTGTTTTGCCCCCTCGTGGGTTTGTTTTTCTGTTCTCCCCGGTTTTGTTAATAAATTCCTTTGTTATTTATGTCTGCATCTGGGTTCGTGTTTTGAGTGTTCCAAACCCTGACATGATTTCAATCGCTGACATGACATTACTCAGTCAACATTAAAGATATCAAGTTTATATTTTCACAAATGTTCTTTACATTATATAGGATGATTTTATGTGGAAAACAGTAAATCACAAAGAAATACTTCAGCTGGGTTTTCACAGGCATGGTCACATTTATCTTTAATCTTTAAGAATGTTGCATTTTCTCTGAATATTTGATTTAATGTACTGTATTTTTCAATTAAATTTGCATTGCACAATAAATTATCTTAGCTGCAGACATTTTAGGTATCTATAAATACTGATAACTGTGGTCAAAACAATAGCAAAATAAATAGTTCTGTATTATTAAATTACAGACAAAGATTTTGAATAGCTAAAGTAGGTTGGATTGTGTGTTTGGTACGAAATGGGTATGGGGGGGCCTGACCCCCTATTTTTTCATAGGGCCCAAAATTGCTAGTGGCGCCCCTGAGGTTAGTATAAAATCCAATAATATTATTTAAAAAAAAACCCATTGAAATCAGTCCCTAAAATAATGTATTATTAAAAACCTGGAATCGCACTTGCACAGACAAGCCTGATGAGAGAGAGCATGGTCGAATTCAAAACTGCGTTTTTGCGCCCTTGAAGGGCACTTCGGGAAGGGAGCCGCTTAAACTTTCACTCCAGATAAAATGAAAATGACGTTGCTTTCATTGCTCTATTCTCCAAGTGTATTTTAGCGGTCACAGTCACGCAATGAGACACAATTGCGCAACTCTCTGCACAGCTCTGATATTTGAAGGGAATAAATAGGGCATATAGCGATGAGTACTTCAAATTGATATTCTCTCCATTTGTGACGGAAAATTTGTCGGAATGAATACGACAGGTAACACATTTAAGAAATGTCGGTTTTCACAAAAATAAGGCTATTAAGCTCTCGTCTAGTGATCCCGATGCTAAAGAATAATTAAACCTCTAGAATTATCCACATGTGCACGTTTTCTTAGAGTTTTTATGAAGCACTGTGATGCTGCTGTAAACGATTCTACATTGATTTATAAAAATGAAAGAAATTACTTTTAAAAATAATTTAAATGACATATAATAAATATTAATGCAGTTCTATATTTTTTTTATAAAATACATTCATTTCATATTAATAATCCGATTTCTACAGGCTAAAGCGCGTATGAACGTCCGAGAGAAAATAAAGAGCAGAAATTAATTGATTTAAAATGAAAGATATGTGATTGCTTAACAGGCACGTGCAGAGGGGGGGGCGGCGGGTGCCCAAGCACCTGCCCCTTTACCCCTGGATGACCAAAGTGCCCTTTTTGACAAGGCATTTTTTTGTAATTAAATGCCCTTTTGTGAAGGCCTGCCCAATCTAACTATTAGTAAAATTAATAAAAAATATTTTAGACGCAAATAAAATTAGTCACATGATGACGTATTGACCTTTCATTGGACAATCTCTTTAGGGACGATCATCACTAGCTAGCTCACAGCGCTAGTAGCAGGCAGCGCCCAGCCGCCCACGACACGGTGCGCAGTACAGGGAGGATCCCCCTCGAGCCGGCATTGAACCGAAGCGATATGCTTATATTATTATTATTTTACAAGAACAACGTGAGGAGAGCATGCACAGCTTTTGTTTATTGCTGTCTGTGTGTATTAACATCTCTAAATGTTAGATGCAAACAGGGCTCTCAAGTCTCACGCATTCGGCGGGAGACACGCATTTCAGCCAGTTTACACGCCAGTGACGCCACACCTTGCATTTCTCACGCTGAATATAAAACATTCTTCCCATATAAAAACAATGGATGAGGCAAAGGCAGGGACGTTCTCTGCCGGGAGTTCATACAGGTAGCTGTCTCGAGTTTTTAGGTGTGCTCAACTTCACGCAGCAATGCAAGAACCGAAACGCATATGACATCAAAGTACCGCGAGAAATATTCGGGAAATCATACGGAGGAGTTTGATTTCAAATCGCTCTCGCGCTGTTCTAATGTCATTCACCTGTCACGCGGAGTTTGTTGGAGGAGCAAGATCCGATGAATACGGTAAAAAAAACCTCGTTTAATTTTTGTATCATATTGAATTTACGATTCCTGGACTCGCCTTTGATAAAAGACAATGTGAGCTGATGTTGGGTAATATAGCCATACTCGTGCTAAATTATTAACTCAGTCAAAAACTCTCCAGCTTTGCAACCAGTTTTAGTTTACCTGAAAATAAAGAAAGTACTAGAGGCTTCATAAAATGAATGAAAGGAGAGATGAATGTCATTATTTTATTGCCGTGTCATCAAGGCATCAAAGTGTGCAAAAACACAACACAAACACGATTCAAAACTATAGACTACTCTCTTGCTATACAAATTTCGAACAGGATTAGAATAGAATAGAATTATATTTTAAATATGACAACAAAAACACAAGCCTGTAAACGTAATAATATCTTAATGTCACAATGCAATAATATCATATAATTTCAAAACTGCAAATACTGTTGACACACACAAACACAAAATGAAATGCACTGTAAGTCGTTTTGGATAAAAGCTGCTGCCAAATGCATAAATATATAGATATAAAACTCAGTCTATATATATTTTTCTCTCTCACTCTATTTGCAAGGAAAATAAAGGAAAACGTTAGACTTAAAATCATCTTTCTATTCTGTATTACTTTATTATTTGTTTCAGTTGTGTGCTTGCGTGTCAGCGAGCAAAGTGCCCTTTTTATTTTTTGAGCACCTGCCTCTCCAATTGTCTCTGCACGGCCCTGTTGCTTAACATCCACAGGCACTGACAATGTGAGCTCCCCCGTGCAGGAATCATAGCCCCACGTTCAAACATTCTTGCGCCGGGCTGGGGCCCTCCTTTAGGGCGGGGCCCGTTTCAATTGAAACGGTTGAAACATAGCTAAGGCCGCCTCTGATAATTGGGGTCCTAGTGCTTTTATTAATGTGATGTCAGAAGGGGATTGTACCCCTTGCACAATCCAACCATGGCACTGCCATTTTGTGCCGAGATCAGCTCATTTGCATTTTAAAGGACACACCCAAAAACTGCACATTTTGCTCACATTTACAAAGTGGCAATTTTAACATAATAAATTATCTATGTGGTATTTTGAGCTAGAACTTCACATACGTACTCTGTGGACACCAAATATTTATTTGACATCTTAAAAAAGTTTTGTGAAATGTCCCCTTTAAAGTTAATGAGATAAATCCTTCGTGACAAATTCCTTATGCACAATAATGCTACTACATACCTCATGTTTTATTTTTCCATTTAATGTTACTCTCAGCTCTTCGTTTCCTTTCTTTTTCCCACATCCACAACCTTCACTGTGTACAAACAACCTGCTGTAAAAATGGATCTGTCAGTCTGCATCTCTGGCACTTTGGAGAGGCCAAGTTAAGACAGATTTGCACCCCAGGTCAAAAGAATTCCAACACGGTATGTTACCCTGCAACAACAGGTCTCCTCAACCCGGAGCTTAACCCTCACCCACAATGGCACTAATACATAGGGGGTGAATAGTGGTGCCACCCAACTGCTCTCCAAAATTAGGCTGCAAAGACATACATGTGTGATGACAGTTTAAAGTTCATTTTGAGTGCTTGGTAGCAAGGATCATTAATTAGACTCATATGTAGGAGAACTGGAGTTTAGAGACTGATATGGCATAACAGAACGGTTTGTGTGAGTTTAGATGAGAATTATAAGTTTAGCAAATGTTTTTTAAAGTCAGTTCAAAGAATGGTTTCTAAACACATTATAAATGTTAGAAATGTATTGCTGAAATACATTACAAAGACTGCATATGTAGTACTGAATTGTGGAGTTACACCATTAAACAGTTTTACACATTTCGGTGTTCAGGATTATTTGGGCGGGGCTAAAACGGTGGCTCGATGATGCACTGGAGCCACCGAGCATGGCACCAATCACAAGCATCCATTCAGGTTGTAGTGGTATTTGAAAGTTGAGAGACGACAGCTTTCCCACAAGTGGGCGTGGTTTTGCAAGTTTGAAAGCAAGGCATTCTGCTTATTTTTCACAGATTTTGATCTTATTTTATTTACTTGCCAGTTTTTTTCTCATTTAAATTTGGCTGGGTGGTTAATAACACATTTTGTGGTGTGACAAACATCACTTTACACACACTTTAAGGTCTCAACATCTCTGTCAATTATGAGCGTTGCATGTTTGCTTTTGACCTTACTGTATAGAGATTTATTTTACAAAATTGAATAAAAAATTTTACCTTTGGTGAAAGTGCTCCCCTAGAGGACTCAACTATCATTTTTAAATTAACATCAAGACTCCTGCTGACATTGTTCACGGGCCATGGAAATGCCTCCTGCTGCCTTTACACCTGAAGCCCATCCATCCCTCACACTTTCTCTCTAACAGAATTTAGATTGTCTTGCTTTGCCAGAGAAAACAGAGCCTTCATAGACAATATTTCATATTTCTCAAGCTTTTTTAAAGCCAAATGTCAGACACAAATCCACTTTAGGGTTCAAAAACTGGCAGTCTTGCTTCTACCTTTGAAATATGAGGATTAAAGAGGATACATTTCTTCAGAACAG
This sequence comes from Paramisgurnus dabryanus, assembly GCF_030506205.2. Lineage (NCBI taxonomy): Eukaryota > Metazoa > Chordata > Actinopteri > Cypriniformes > Cobitidae > Paramisgurnus > Paramisgurnus dabryanus. Next base: position 52,076,061 of record NC_133337.1, on the reverse strand, counting down.
TTTAAATCTATGGCACGCATTTTTGAACCAAATAATAATGTTAAAAATTTAAAGCATTATCATTCTTTTTAACATATCATGTTACCATGTCTGACTTTAACTGGGTTTTCACAGACTGGGTTACATTATATTTCACACAGTACAGGGGTGTATTTATGAACCACCAAAATATAATCAACCACACTAACAATAAAAAGAGAATTAATACAAGAGTCTTTATTATATTGTCCACTTTAAATAAATCGGTTTAATCTGAAATAGCATTTGATTCATTTTTTCCCTTCAAAGAATGCTCCATGTCAAGTCCGTTCATCACAAGGTGCACAATCTTGAAATAAGGTGCTACTTCATGATGTCATAGAAGACCTATTCTTAATAGATTACCTAGTCTCTACTAAAAGAACCTTATATGAAACAGAAAGGTCCTTTATGGAACCATGCAACCAAAAATGGTTCCTATGTGACATCATTTTGCACCTCTATTTTTAAGAGCGTATGACAGAAAATTATCTTCATGTTGGGGAGTGTTTAGACGTACATGGATTTTGAATGGCACACAGCACCAAAAAAAAAAACATAAAAGTATCTTTAACTACACAAAGTCCTCTGTGTAGGACTAATTCTTAAAACCAACCAGATATGTGTAATATTAACGTAAAATATGTAAAGGTATAACTTTGTAATGTGCAGTATGTTGAATGTGTAACACTGTGGCCCTGTGAGACACACAAAAATTTTCTTCTGTATGTCTGTACATATAGTGGAATGACAATAATTTGACTTGACTACTAATAACTAACAGATCAATTGATCAGTCTGATGCTGGAGGAACCATCCACACAGCTGTTGGTTTGAATATCAGAAAGTACACATCTTCAAAAGATGACATCCAAATATTTTTATCCCATTCCTTTTCTGGCTTTCATTTCCTGCCCCTAGGAGAAGGGCGTGATGTGTGTAGACCTGGAAGTCCATGCAGAACATCACATGGCTCTGGTTTAGGGGGAAAATCAAACACAGTTGTGGGCAGGCACCGATTTAACCAAAATAGGTACTTTAATCATTTTTATGGATGGAGGGAGTTTACAGCCTTTATATGTATTTATGTACTCTCAGCCTAGGAGAGAGGCATAAATCATGTCGTCCCTGCAGGAGAGGAGAAGAGAGAGGAGGAAAAAGAGACAACTTCACAATTATTATATTTTTAAATGAATGACACTTTACAAAAATAGTTTTATTAACAGCAAAACTGAATATGGTCATAAATGTGGGTTAGGAGCATTTAGAAACAGTGCCAAAAAGCAGACAATTCACCTTCATTATTTAAATGAACAGACCCCATTAGTCTCCTTTATTACAAACCAATTAGACCATCAGACCAGGTGTTGGCATAAAAAGGGGGCTTTTGTCACCTCGGAGTGAACTTTGTTGTTGGGGAGGAACTCGAAAAGCTTTCTCCATCCCTCCCACACAGAGTATTTTACAAGTCAACTCCGGCCGCCGCAGAAATAATAATAGGGTTGGTTTTTGGAGGTTGAAAATAAACAGGACGGGTCCTTGAGCTGTAAACCTGAGGTGGGGAGTGTTGTTTTTGTAACCATGGCTTTCGAAGCTCCACGGAGAGCTTATGGTGAATTGACTGGGTCTGAGTCACTCCCTCCGCCTGGTTACAAGACCTTTGTGTTTGTTTTTTGCTCATTTGTTTGCCTGTCCGAAGGTACACTTGA